>NC_134359.1:21750954-21770954 GCF_048569485.1 Anomaloglossus baeobatrachus
GCTAAATACAGGGTAATCCTGGAGAAAAACCTGTTAGAGGCTGCAGGAGACCTGAGACTGGGGTGTAGCCTCACCTTCCAGCAGGACAACGACCCCCAACATCCTGCAGAGCTACAATGGAGAATGGAGATCAGAGCATATTCCTGAGTGTGAGCGGCCCAGTCAGAGTCCAGACCCAAATCCACCGAGAATCTGTGGCAAGACGGGAAAATCACCGATCACACACGTCTCCATCCAATTTCACTGAGCGAGAGCAAAGAAGAGGAAAATGTCACCTCCAGATGAGCAAAGATGGAGAGACCCCAAAAAGACAGAGAAAGGTGGTCCTATAAAGTACTGACTCCAGGGGCTGAATACAAATGCAAGACAGAGAAAGGTGGTCCTACAAAAGTACTCACTCCGGGGGGCTGAATACTAATATGCAAGACAGAGAAAGGTAGTCCTACAAAGTGCTCATTCCGGGGGGCTGAATACAAATGCAAGCTAGAGAATGCTGGTGCAACAAAGTACTGGCTCCAGGGGCTGAATACAAATGCAAAACAGCGTAAGGTGATCATACAAAGTACTGACTCCAGGGGCTGAATACAAATGCAAGACAGAGAAAGGTGGTCTTACAAATTACTGACTCCAGGGGCTGAATACAAATGCAAGACAGAGAAAGGTGGTCCTACAAAATGCTCACTCCGGGGGGGCTGAATACAAATGCAAGACAGAGCAAGGTGGTCCTACAAAGTACTGACTCCGGGGGCTGAATACAAATGCAAGATAGAGAAAGGAAACCCTACAAAGTGCTGACTCCAGGGGCTGAATACAAATGCAAGACAGAGAAAGGTGGTCCTATAAAGTACTGACTCAGGGGGCTGAATACAAATGCAAGACAGAGAAAGGTGGTCCTACAAAGTGCTCACTCCGGATGGGGGGGGGGGGCTGAATACAAATGCAAGACAGAGAAAGGTGGTCCTACAAAGTACTGACTCAGGGGGCTGAAAACAAATGCAAGCTAGAGAATGCTGGTGCTACAAAGTACTGACTATGGGGGCTGAATACAAATGCAAGACAGAGAAAGGTGGTGCTACAAAGTACTGACTACGGGGGCTGAATATAAATGCAAAACAGAGAAAGGTGGTGCTACAAAGTACTGACTCAGGGGGTTGAATACAAATGCAAGACAGAAAAAGGAAACCCTACAAAGTGCTCACTCCGGGGGGCTGAATATAAATGCAAGACAGAGCAAGGTGGTCCTACAAAGTGCTGACTCCAGGGGCTGAATACAAATGCAAGACAGAGAAAGGTGGTCCTACAAAGTGCTCACTCCGGGGGGGGGCTGAATACAAATGCAAAACAGAGCAAGGTGGTCCTACAAAGTACTGACTCCGGGGGCTGAATACAAATGCAAGATAGAGAAAGGTAGTCCTACAAAGTGCTGACTCCAGGGGCTGAATACAAATGCAAGCTAGAGAATGCTGGTGCTACAGAGTACTGACTACGGGGGGCTGAATACAAATGCAAGACAGAGAAAGGTGGTCCTACAAAATACTGACTACGGGGGCTGAATATAAATGCAAGACAGAGAATGGTGGTCCTACAAAGTATTGACTCAGGGGGTTGAATACAAATGCAAGACAGATAAAGGTAACCCTACAAAGTGATCACTCTGGGGGGCTGAATACAAATGCAAGACAGAGAAAGGTGGTCCTACAAAGTACTGACTCCAGGGGCTGAATACAAATATTTAGAAAACTATGTATCATTTTCTTCCCACTTCACAAATACTTGTTACTTAGTGTTCGTGTCACTTCAAATCACAATAAAATATGTTAATAAGTTTGTGGGCGTAATATGAAAAAATGTGGAACAATTCATGGGGTATGAATACTTTTGCAAGGCACTGTATAATGATATGGACAATCCTGGTATAACCCAAACATTGTCCGCTTTTTATTTTGCTTCTGTAGTTAATATTTTGTCTTATTCATCACAGTTATCATCGGCAATAACATTTCTCGGTGCTCAAAAATATTGCTCCAAAGTATTAGACCCCTGAAGTGAATGAGGATCTGCGGCGTGGCTCCGTGCGTGGACTGCAGGCAGGAGACGTCCGATAACTTCCAGTTATTAAGTGATGCTGTAAGGACACTTGATGTTATCTGAAGATTACCCGAAGATTGGAGGAACGGCTGCACAGCACGGCTCGGTCTCGTTAGCTAATGTAGCACTTTCCCTAGCAACCGAAGGCGACTCATTAGGCATTCGTTAGAATTGGCGCCGCGCTCATTATCTCCGATAACCAACGTGCTCACATTAGCGGTAAAATAATGAGGATAGCAGATCCGTCTCACGATGAATATCATTATTCTCAGGTTATTCTCAGCCGCTCTCCAAATACTGAATCACTAATTAAAATTGTAATTAAAATAAAACGACTTCTACAAATCTTTTATCTCGTAAGTCACGCACCTTAAAGGTGATATAAATATATATATATATATATATATATATATATATATATATATATATATATATTATATATATATATATATATATATATATATATATGACTTGTGGCCTGTAAATAGTACACATTCAGATTGATGTTAAGTTAACCTTCGCTACATCTGTTTATTATAGGAAAGGAAAAATATCGTCCGTACATTTTCCATGGGATCGGCCATTCTCCACTTTAATGTCAAATCTCAGAACAAAATGCTGTTAGGCAACTGACTGCAGCAGAATCCCCTCCTCTGCTCTATCTACCTGGACATATCTCGGCCCAAAGGTTCATAAACCAAACAAGAAAAACATCAATTACTCTGGAAAAAGGAAAAAAAATATGTTTATATTATCAAAGAGATTAGTCTCCCTCTCAAATCTCTTAAAAAAAACTGGAATCAGACTTGAGTGTGTCTGTAAGACAACTGGCTGCAGCAGGAGCCTCTCCCCATTCTAATAAAAATGCATTAACAAAAAAATTAATCAAAACCCCACAAAAGTGTGAGTTTGGAGTTGAGATTGTCATCAGCTGCTGTGCTCTGCATAGGCAAGAAGCGAGAGGAAAAAGCTCACTTCAGTGTGCCAAGCTTTGTCATTTTGGTTACTGCCATACAGAGCGCAGTAATGGAGATGAGTTTGTCATCAGCTGCTGTGCTTTGCCTTGGCAACAAGCGAGATGACAAAGCTCACTTCATTGTGCCGAGCTTTGTCATTTTGGTTACTGCCTATGCAGAGCACAGCAATGGAGAGGAGTTTGTAATTGGCTGCTGCACTCTGCATAGACAACAAGTGAGATGTGAAAGCTCACTTCAGTGTGCCAAGCTTTGTCATTTTGGTTACTGCCATACAGAGCGCAGTAATGGAGATGAGTTTGTCATCAGCTGCTGTGCTTTGCCTTGGCAACAAGCGAGATGACAAAGCTCACTTCATTGTGCCGAGCTTTGTCATTTTGGTTACTGCCTATGCAGAGCACAGCAATGGAGAGGAGTTTGTAATTGGCTGCTGCACTCTGCATAGACAACAAGTGAGATGTGAAAGCTCACTTCATTTTGCCGAGCTTTGTCATTTTGGTTACTGCCTATGCAGAGCACAGTAATGGAGATGAGTTTGTCATCAGCTGCTGTGCTTTGCCTTGGCAACAAGCTAGATGACAAAGCTCACTTCATTGTGCCGAGCTTTGTCATTTTGGTTACTGCCTATGCAGAGCACAGCAATGGAGAGGAGTTTGTAATTGGCTGCTGCACTCTGCATAGACAACAAGTGAGATGTGAAAGCTCACTTCATTTTGCCGAGCTTTGTCATTTTGGTTACTGCTATGCAGAGCGCAGCAGCTGATGAAAAATCTAATGTCGCCTGTTACGCTCTGTATTGACAACTGCGGGAGAGCACTGAAGAATAAGCAGGACTTGCAGGAGCTGATCACTTGACAATGGGACCTGACATTATGTGATGCATCAATGTACTCACAAGTATTCTCGGTGCGCTGAGTGTACGGCCGCTGCGTTGCTGTAGCGCCATAAGACGATCGCTGAGGATAAGACGTCCAGAACAGCGTCAAACTGAAAAGCAAAGTAAGACAGAGAATATCATCAATATGATGCAAAAATTACAAAGTAACCACCGATATATTCATTATTATAAAAGTTATTATAATTGGGACGAACTTTGCTTTATCAGGAAAATAACAGCGAAGAGAAATCACAGGAGGCGTGGAGAGAATACGGGAGGGATGAGCAGAGCACCGCTAAGTGAAGCGCCGACCGTCAGAACCAAGGACTATAAATGAAAAATCTAAATTCTGAACATTTGTTAATTCCTATTCTTTAAAAAACCAAAATAAAATAATAATAATAATAATAATAATAATAATAATAATATTGCTATTATAAAACTCATTCTATTATCTGGAAACCATCAGCAAGTTGCTCTTCATGGATCTGCTGTGATTCTTCATCTTTCTTTAATACTTTAATCCCAATCCATCATTTGTAATCTTTAAAGCTACTTTTCTTTGTCTTCTGGTTTTTGTTAATATTTATTATATTTTCTCTTTATTTTTATCCTCTTAGTTCAAAAAGTTGCATCAACCTTTTTAAATGTCGCACGTTAATCTTCAACTGTGCCATTAAAAAAAAAAAGCTGCCGAGAAACAGGCAGGGACTCGAGTGAGAGGAGCCCCCCAAAAATGTGAGAGTCATCTGTAAAAGCAAAAATGGTGAGGAAAAATAAAAAAAAAGATAGAAAAAGGAAAAATAATGGAAAAAATGGTGCAAAATGTATAGAAAATATGGCGCAAATATTAAAGTCACTAATGAGTAAATTATTGTAGCAAAGAAACAATGATGAATCTGGGGTCTTTGTGTGAATAAGGATGTCTGGTAGAATATAGACTGAGGGGGTCTAATTAATTTGGTGTCATGTTGTGGTATGAAGATTTCGGGTTCCTTTTTTTGGCCACCATGGACCCAGTGCAACTATTATCCCTTCATCCTTTATTCCCCTGGTTCTTCCAATTGTTCTCTGAACTTCTTCTTTGTGTTTGGATTCATGCACTTTTTTTGATGATGTCCTTTGGTGAGCTTTTTTGATGTAGTTAGGGACTCGTCAGCGTGGAGACCCTTCACGTATGGGTTACGAGCTTATATATTCTGGCCAAAATATGACCAATACCTCTCATTTACTATCATATTTTTTATAATTTTATTATCGCACAATTCCGCAGGATGCAGCCGGCCCCCTGGGATGTCTGTCCATTGTGCCAGTGCACCTTTTAGGTGCTGGGCAGCCCGCCTGATCTAATAGAAGGGCGTGATCAATAGGCTTTGCCTGGACACTGTGCATTGAACGTATCTGTGTGACTGATGCCCTATATTAGATCTTATTATCGTGCAGTTTTATGCCGGCAACCCCCCCCTCCTGACAGATTAGGCTGTGGGTGGTTGTTTTATAGGCATTTTAGACCTGTGACATTCCAACCTTTATTCATGGGGGGCCGTATGCATCTTGCATGTGCTTTTGCCATTATCTGACCATTTTTTTGGTTGGTGGCTTTATTTCTGGTGAGTTTTTTCTGTGAACGGTCTGTATGTGAATAGAGAGGTCTGGTAGAATATATGTACCGCCCCGCGGGCTCGGTTGCGACCGCTGAGTCGCTCGGATCCGTGCTCGTACTGCGGGTGGTGGCTCGAGCCTCTCACGGACCCGGGGGTCACGTCGCTCTGCAAGGGGGTTGGCGCTACACGCGGGAATTTGGGTGTTTGATTTGGAATGACAGTTCACTACGCCATCCACGGGTTGTGGTGATTGTGGACACCACCGCTGCAGTGAGGGTACGGGGATCCCGGAAGCGGTGTAATGGCACATCTAGGTGTTGACCCCTCCGTGGGTAGGGGGTGTTGATCCCAGGGCCCGGTAGGCGAGGGCCGGGGTGCAGGGTGAAGTGTTGCGGTGCAGTGCGGTGTGGTGCCTGATGGCACTGGTGTACTCACTCTGACACAAGACACTGGAGCCTCTGGTAAACCAAACGGAGTGATGAACGGGGCCCGCAGCCGGCTGCAGCTTCTCCCAGACAAGGTTGGTAATGTCCGCCTTTCTCCTGCACCTCTGTGTAAATGTGTTGACTCCTGTGCCTAGACACCGGTAGTCCGCTCCCAGACTGGTATATGCCGGAGGAGCCCGTTTGCCCGCAGACACTGGCCCTTTGGGTCTCTATGCCTTGGCGGTGGCGTTACCCAGTATGGTTGGGCTGTTGTCTACTAAAGGGACTTGTGTGGGGTAGGTCCTTGAGTCCAGCCCGCAATCAGTTGATTCGACTCGGCCCTGTTGGTTCAGGGCTTTGTACGGGGTCTGAGTACCCTGCCTGGTGCTCCGGTATCCAGTTGGCTCCTCGGTTCGGTTCTGGCGGGCCACTACCCTGTCCCGGTCCCTTACGGTTCCACCGGTCGTATTCCCGGTCTCCTGCAGGCGGCCACCACCGTCTGCCTCCTTGCCAATGGTGACTGGGCTCGGACCCAGGCACCGGGTAGTCTCTTATCAGGGCACGGACACAGGATTGCCCGTGACCTTGACTGCCCTCTCTCCTTGCACTTCCACCAGACTCCTCCAGACCCTGAACTTGACTCAGACTACTCTTTTCCCGCCTCCAGGCCTGTGAACTCCAGCTGCCTGGCTCCGCCCCCCTGGTGTGGATGTGACGCCCTGGACAAGCCAGGGGTCACAGGTAATGACATCACCACACCCTACACCCCGGTTAGGTACACCTGAGCTAGACCTGAAATCCTTGTTGCCCTCCTCCAGGGGCTGATGTCCACACCAGGGGGTGGAGCCAGGTGGTTGGTCTCCACCCACCAAGGAGTTCACAGTCCTGGAGGCGGGAAAACAGGCAGTTCAGTTTTGGAGAGGAGAGAGAGTAGTAGTGCAGTGAAAGTGAAAGGAGGAAAGTGACAGTTTGGAAGCATGAAGTTGGTCCGAGTGTGTGCCCCGGACCGAGACAGCAAGGTTAGCAGACGGCAGTGACCGTCTGCAGGAGTGGCCTATCGGAGTTACCGTAAGGACCGCGGACGGGTGGTGGCCCGGCGGTACCGGACCGGTACACAAGGAGAAGCCAGCACCATTGGCAGGGGCCTTTCGGATCCCGGCAAGGCTAGGAGTCGCCGTGAATTTGCCAAATCCGTCAGTGAAGGGGACCTCCGGGTCTCCAAACAACTAAGTCCCGATTGAAGGCAACCGTCCAACTGTATGAGAGAGACACCGCCACCGCCAAGGCACCAGTTTCTCAGGGCCAGCGCCTGCGGGCAAAGAGGGGCTCCTCCGGCCCATATCCAAGTCGGGGAGCGGGTTACCGGTGGGAATCCATCGCTACCAACATTGAACATAGGTGCACAACTTGGCGTTACGAACAGGATCTTACCGCTCTGCCGTCTGGTAGAGGTGCGCCTTGTTACCGCCGGAGGTGTCCGGCCGAAAAATTTCAGAAGCCGCCATCTTTGGCGCGAAAAGTACCCGCTCGAGCGTCTTCTCGAGTAGTGGAGGCGCGAAGGCCAAAATACCGCCCCGATAGAGGAGAGGCCGGAAAGAGGCTAAGGGGGACGAAATGGCGACTGGTCGCATGTAGCCGCGGCTATAAAAGCAGGGACGCCAGGACTCTGCAGCCATCTTGTTCCTGGGAGAGGACGCCAGCAACATGTGGATGCCGTCCCGAAGCACCGTAGCCCCCACGCTTGGAACTGCGGCGTGGGTGGAGATCCGGACCGCGCAGCTCTACCAGAGGCTGCAGGTCAAAATGCAGCTCCTCATGGAGGAGTGGGAGACCGACATGGCGGAGGTCATAGCGGCCGTGCGGAGACGCAAGGAGGAAGCTGCGGAAGGGAGGGTGAGTGACCCACGCCCCGATGCCCTTGAAGGGCCGGTCATCGCGGCTGCGGGACCCGGTCTAAACCCTCTCACCCTGCTGCCTCCCTCGCCACCCGTCCCGGAAGCCGTGACCCCGCCACTAGGCCCGCTACCACCGCAACCGGTAGCGATACCCAGCATGCCCGCCCAGGCGGACCGACCTGTAGCCGGAGCCCGTAGCCGACCGGAGGTGCTGCCGTGGAAAGCCCCGAAGCCTGAACTGGAGGCGTCCCCCGAGAAATCCCCCGAGCCGGAGCCGACAGCCCGCTCCGTGCCGAAGGTCCAGCAGAGGAAAGCCCCTGTGCCCATCCCCCACACCTCGGCTGTGGTTGCGCCGGGTTGCCGCTGTAAGGTGGCGTCCAAGGCCAAGTCACCGCGGGACCTGCCGCCCAGATCACCAGTAGTGGGCAGTGTCCAAAAGGTCTCGCGGGGCCTGACCCGTGCGCCAGAGCTCGCAGCAGCGCTGTACTGGGAAAGGGAGCCAGGAAATTGGGCCTGGAAATCGAGGAGAGGGAAAGAAGGAAGTCGGAGATGGTGGCCCGTACGATACGGGAGAAGAAGAGCCTGAGACAAGCGACCTTCCGTGTCCGGGGCCCGCTGTATGAGGGGAAGGTGAGGCGGTTTGATGTCCGCCGGGGCTATGGATTCATATATGAACCAGGCCTGGAGGCCGAAGTTTTCATAGCCCGGCGGGATGTTAATGCTTACCTGCCAGAGGAGCACCCCGGTCGTAACCTGATGCCGGGCGACTTGGTTCAGTACACCCGACACTGTGGGGAGAGGGGGTGGTTTGCGCTGGATGCGACGTTAAGGGGCAGCCAGGAGGCCCGTGTGAGCACCGCACCCCCTCCCTCAGGTGATGTCGAGGACTCTGAGTGATGGCAGCAGAGCACCGTTGTCACCGTCCCCGTTGGGACCACTTGCGTGTGTTTTAAAGTTTTGAAGAGTTTTTGAAAAATGATTACCGAAGCCTCATCTGATTAACCTACTAATTAAACCGGCCGTTGCCGGCACTGTTGTCCCCGTGGGGACCGTCTACAGTTTTGCATAGAAACTTCTATGAGCATGCCTGAGAACTTGCAGGGCAACCACAAACTTGTGGAATGTAAATAAATATGTTTTGTTGCAGCTTACCGTTACCGCCTCCGGAGAGGCAGGTTGGAGGGAGGGCCCGCAGTGGAGCAGGCTGGGGCCCAGCCACCACCGGAACCGGTGGCTATCCTCTGGAGGGGAAGGACAGATCCCGCTCGGGTAACTTGGTGCAGGACTGGGATCAAGGGGTGCTGCCTGTTTCTTAGGGGCAGCATCACGGCCAGGTTGCTTTGGTGGGAGAGAGCGGAAGCCGTAACCGTTGAAACCGTTACCGTAACGTTTAAGAAAAGTGCCTCCCGTTGTGGGATGATGTTCTTCTACTTGTATTGTTTTCTTATCTTTTCAGAAAAATAAAACCGGTGTTGGACGGGCAGCCCGCGGACGGTCTGCATTTTGCTAAGGGGGAATGTGACGCCCTGGACAAGCCAGGGGTCACAGGTAATGACATCACCACACCCTACACCCCGGTTAGGTACACCTGAGCTAGACCTGAAATCCTTGTTGCCCTCCTCCAGGGGCTTATGTCCACACCAGGGGGTGGAGCCAGGCGGTTGGTCTCCACCCACCAAGGAGTTCACAGTCCTGGAGGCGGGAAAACAGGCAGTTCAGTTTTGGAGAGGAGAGAGAGTAGTAGTGCAGTGAAAGTGAAAGGAGGAAAGTGACAGTTTGGAAGCATGAAGTTGGTCCGGGTGTGTGCCCCGGACCGAGACAGCAAGGTTAGCAGACGGCGGTGACCGTCTGCAGGAATGGCCTATCGGAGTTACCGTAAGGACCGCGGACGGGTGGTGGCCCGGCGGTACCGGACCGGTACACAAGGAGAAGCCAGCACCATTGGCAGGGGCCTTTCGGATCCCGGCAAGGCTAGGAGTCGCCGTGAATTTGCCAAATCCGTCAGTGAAGGGGACCTCCGGGTCTCCAAACAACTAAGTCCCGATTGAAGGCAACCGTCCAACCATATGAGAGAGACACCGCCACCGCCAAGGCACCAGTTTCTCAGGGCCAGCGCCTGCGGGCAAAGAGGGGCTCCTCTGGCCCATATCCAAGTCGGGGAGCGGGTTACCGGTGGGAATCCATCGCTACCAACATTGAACATAGGTGCAGGGAAAGAGACAGTCACCGTTAACTACCGGGGAAAAGCAACAGCAGCCGTCCGTGGGAACCGTCTTTCCAGCCGTGTGTTTTACCGAGAACTGTGTCATCGTCTCAGGCTGAGTGAGTACCACGGTGCCGTGAGGCACAGCGCTGCCCCCACGACCCTGCACCTCACCAAGCCCTGCACCGGCCCCGCCATCCCTCATCCTCCACCTCATCACTGGGCCCCGGGACAACCATCCCCTACCCACGGAGGGGAGAACTAACAACTTTGCTGCTCCCTGTCACCGCTCCCGGGATCCCCATACAGAGCAGCGGTGGTGTTACCAAAAATCACCACAACCGTGGGTGGCGTCACAGACAATAAATCCCCGAAAACCAATCCCCTTTTCACTCACGGGCGAGGAGCGCCGCTCGAGTCCCCGGGATCCGGCCCATCGCTCGAGCCACCGAGCAGCAACAGCCGCAGCAGCAGCGGCGGCCGGACCCGAGCAGTGGGAGAGAGCAGCGTCCCCTCCTCCGCCCGCGACATGGACATCAAACCTGGAGGGTGGTGACAAGGGTTTTGGTTTGACTGGTGTTACCTAACTGGGAGGGCGTGTGGTGTTGTGTATGACTACCTGGGACGACCTGGATAGTCCAGGGCGTTACATATAGACTGGGGGGGGGGTCTAATTAATTTGGTGTCATGTTGTGGTATGAAGATTTCTGGTCCCTTTTTGGCCTCCATGGACCCAGTGCAACTATTATCCCTTCATCCTTTATTCCCCTGGTTCTTCAATTGTTCTCTGAACTTCTTCTTCTTTGTGGCTGGATTCATAAGGCAACAAAATTGCAGTAACGAAATGTTTCCCTTTAGTCCCAGTCACCCGGGCTTCTCAGAAGCGCATGGACCCTGCTCGCTCCTCTCCATTATCTCCCTGTATCTCCTTCCATCAGATTTTGCCCCAAAGTCATTACTGTGCTGGATCTATGGAAGCCGGAGAGTAAATACTTGTGAGTGACAGCTCGACAGCTCCCTCTGCAGGTTACTGTAGTGATCGGAAATCTGATGTAAAATTAATCTCTGTAAATATCCACTCAGAAGACGTCACTGATTTATTATTACGACTTCTCCCAAAACAAAAGAAGCCAATTAGGAATTTTCAGATTACGCAGACGAGTGCGGATATTTTTGGAACAGAACTCTTCTGCTAGCGAAACCCACAATCAGGACATCTACGTCGGCTGATGACTATTGTACTCGGCTGAAGCCCAAACCACGTTGTAAATTACACAAACAGAGATTTTTTTTTTATTAGCGACACAATATAAATCCAAAATTCTGAATATTATCATGGAAATTAAAAATATAAAAATCAAGGAAAATTCACAGCCCAATGTCTCACGTCAGATTTGAAGAACTATAGTAAAATTACAATAGCAGGGATGTCAATAGTTACTATGAGCATATAGACTGCGGGGGTGTATATACTTTTGCAACCTTTCTAATGCATTAAAAACAAAAATCGACTTTGCATAGATTATTCGGTAAAAATATCCCTGGTGTTTGCAGAACCTTTGCAGAGCTTTGTGTTTCCAGGGTAACGGACTACAAACAACGGAACAGTTAGAATTCAAAATATACAAGACTTAAAGAGATAGCGTCCTTTTAATTATAATAGCAAAAATCAATTGTACACTTGAAAATAAGCAACTTTGTAACATATCTTATCAGACAAATCTGTTACTTTCACCTTCTGGACTAATAATTGCTAGATAAAATCTGTGTTCAGTATAGGCAAATTTCCACTTTACTGAGACAGGAGATTACAGTTGGTGCTTTTGAAATCTTATGGGAGGGGAGGAGGGAGGCGCTAGAGGCCGACAAAGACAATTTTATTTTTTTTTTAACTTCGTTTTATTAGCAGCATAATCACATCAAACATACTACATCTGACAAATTTGCTACAAATATCTCCTGAAACATCAGCTGCAGTTCTCCATAGAACTTTATGAGCACCAACTGCCTTCTCCGATCCCAATAATGGGAACGTCTGTTCATTGAAGAGAAATTTTACATGAGAATTAAAGATCAGCCCAGGGGAACAAAGACAAAAAAGATTTATTTAATAAAAAATATATTACAAATTTTCTTCCTTTCACATGTATTATTCACTTATGGAAAAAAAGAGAACCTGTCATCTGGTCAAAAGTGCCCAGTTTTTGTTCCCATTATATGCCTCCTGGTCCGTCCTGAATAATCTGTTTTTTGAATTTTTAAAATCCGCCATACGGTCCTAGAGATATGGGCCTTTTTATTTCCTGCTACTATTTATGGTCTTTACTAGTGGGCGTGGCTTACAGGGTAATAATGCAAAGCAGGTAAAAGAAACGCCCCCAGAGAATCTGTGAGCCACGCCCCCTTTTAATAATGTCTATATCTCCTGATCCGTAAGGCGGATTTACAAATAATTTACAACCATAATATCTATGAATGTAGTAGGAATAAAATACGAGCAAAACTGGAACAGTCTTGAGCTGATGACAGGTTTCCTTTAAATCTTCACCTCTCTTCATTCCTGCAGTTCTCTAAATTCCCAGTCGTTTTCTCAGTGGTGGAGCTTAGGAGTGAAGAAAACTGCGAAAACTGCAATGTCTGGTCTGAGGTGTGTATTAGTTTAGGGGCTTTGGATTTGTATTTTTGAGTGGTGTTAAAGCCCCTATATAAATAGAGGGTGTATATTATGAAGTCTTGCCCCAAAAGAGTTGAGTCCTCACAACAATCCCTTTTAAGGGAACCTGTCACCAGATTTTTCCCTATTGAACAAAAAATATCCCCTTCTGCAGCTCCTGAGCTGCGTTCTATGAAGGTGCTGGCCCCCTTTCCAGACCTCCAAAACATCTTTATAAAATATTACCTTTTCGTATGCAAATTAGTTTGGTTGGCCAGATGGGCGGGCTCTATTTCGCCTTCTGTCCCCCCTCCTGCCGCTGTTCGCCGTCCCCCAGTCTTGATTTGCATGGATGACGACGGCTCGTCATCCTTCACGCTGATGCCAAAGTCTCGCGCAGGCACAGTTATCAGAGGCCAGTATCGCGGGTTTGAGCAGAAGCTATCCCTCTTGCGCAGCGGTGATGTATTTGCGCAGGCTCGAGATTATGGGTGGGTACTAGGATGACGCTGGTTAGGTCATGCACAGCGCTGCCCATAATCTCAAGCCTGCGCAAATACATCACCGGCGCGTGAGAGGGATAGTTTCTGCTCATACCCGCAATAGTGGCCTCTGCTAACTGCGCCTGCGCGAGACTTCGTCATCAGCGTGAAGGATGACGATCCGTCGTCATCCATGCAAATCAAGACTGGGGGACGGCGAACAGCGGCAGGAGGGGGGGACAGAAGGCGAAATAGAGCCGCCCATCTGGCCAACCAAACTAATTTGCATACGAAAACATAATATTTTATAAAGTTGTTTTGGAGGTCTGAAAAGGGGGCCAGCACCTTCATAGAACGCAGCCCAGGAGCTGCAGAAGGGGATATTTTTGGTTTAATAGGGAAAAATCTGGTGACAGGTTCCCTTTAACCTGATCCTTATGATGTGCCCTCTAAAGGACAAATATGGTACTGCATGGCACATTAAAGAATATGGAAACAGGGTTGTCCTCATGGCGCACACATTTCATACATTGCTTTTTCCGGATGGCAGATATCACAATTAACACATATTAAATTGAGAATAATTAGTACAGAAATCTACTTACTGCAAATCCAAACGACGACGCGCTGTACCTCATCACAGAGACGGCTGGAAAAAAAGGGGGCGGTGAATTAGTCTTTATATACACATGACACATAATAATACTGATAATAGGCAGGGTGATATCCTACTGGAACGCGCTGATTATAGTTCATAGAAATGGCAGCTCTTCTAAAACTAATCCACATCTGATCACATAACCACAAGCTAAAAAAAATGGACACGGATTATAAATGTATTTATATTGATCAAAACAAATGCCACAATTGTTCTTTTTTTTTACTATAAAATTTACTTTATTATTTCAGCCCTTTTTGCACTTTATAGAAATCTTTACAGCAGTCCTGAAAGTGAGATGCTTAGTTATGAGTGGCTTCCTGCTGTGGTGCTGCCACCTAGAGGCCAATATGAAAACAGCAACAGAAATTAATTTTATATGCATGAGATTTCCTTAAACATGAGGGAGCCATCAGCAGCACAGGAAGGAATAAATAAAATATAATATTCAATATATCCATGAAGTGAGTGATTAATAGACCGATCAGTAGCTGACAGCATCATGGGAACTGGTGAATTAAAAGCCACGGGGAGTGAAAGTCACGCTCATCCTTAGGTGACAAGGACCGGTGTTCTGCTGAATGTGAACTGTGACGATAATAACAAGATTTTATGGCAAACATGACTTCTCCCTCCGAGCACTGAGCTCATAGAACGTCTTATAATGCTCGACGTCTTGGGTGGATTTACCATAACATCCTAATTTTCCAGTATTTAAACGGCCATTTATTAAGCACTTATGATTGTCGACGGAGGAAGGAATCTGAAATCTCCTGCTCAAGATGCTCGCTATTTTGTAATACATTCAATGGTGTAATTATGTCCCCATCGGTCGATCTACAGAAATGAGCCAGCTGCTGGTTTACTTATCAGTTCCGGAATATTGCAGTTCTCCTATAGGCCACTAGATGTCAGCACAACACTACCCCACCTTATCAGTCTTACTTTCCAACCTGCTGTAAAGTAGGCTAAAATGACCAATCAGTAACAAATATTGAAAAAAAATTCCATTAGGAATCTTTAAAAGATACAATATACAAGTCAGTAATCAATACAAGATTCATAAGACATGTATACATAAATGGTGTCAGAAGCCATCTCAAAAGAGATGAGCCCCCTCCCCCACATAATATCTGGAATAACGCTCCAAGAAGCAGCTAAACAACAACATATGTGGCCAGAATAACCAGATTAAGTAACCCAAAAATTAATTAAAAAATGTTACATGTAATTTTAATATGTCCCAATAAAATGTATCAAACAAATAAATAGGGGTCACAAGGAGTTAATGCATAGAAATACCCCAGATGGGGGAACAACCAAAAGGGATGGGCTGAACATAAGGTGCAGGTCAGGAGAGGTTACAAGTAACTAGGCAGGTATTTAAATCATAATGACAACCAGTGTATTGTCAAGGGAGGACTCCTCCCTTGATAAAGCATCTAGCGAAATGTGCGTCGGGTCATGTGTGTGGGACTTCCTGGGTGATTTGTGCACTATATGTAACTATATGGAGAGGTTACAAGTAACTAGACAAATATTTCAATCATAATGATCAGTGTATTGTCCTAGGCACAATAAATTTGTAATTATATCACCTAATACAACCATAGAGTGCACAACTCACCCATGAGGAAGTCCCCAGACACTACCCGATGCACGTTTCGCTAGATGCTTTATCAATGGAGAAGTCCTCCCTTGACAATACACTGGTCGTCATTATGATTGAAATATCTGTCTAGTTACTTGTAAACTCTTCTAACCTGCACTTTATGTTTAACCCACCCCTTTTGGTTGTTTCCCCATCTGGGGCATTTCTATGTATTAACTCCTTGTGACCTCTATTTGTTTGATACATGTAATTTTAATGTCCCAATAAAATGTAACATTTTTTAATTAATTTTTGGGTTACTAGATATGGTTGTTGTTTAATATATAAGTCAGACCCTTCTTTTGCATTTTTATATGTTGCGAAGATAAAACTAAAGTTTTCATCAATTTGAATAAAGGTTTATATGTAAATATGGGCGATATTTTTGGAGGCTAGTCAGAATTCCCAAAGACGGACTTTCCGCTTTCTCTTTTCTGATATTCTCTTATTAAAACGCTATGTGCGTATCTGCAGCTGCACCTCCCTCCTCCCCCTCCTTCTTACTCACTATGCACTGCATTAATCTACTTCTTTTTTTGAGGGAGTTTTATTAATGTACATAGAGAACAGGATAAAAAAGGAACTACAGGACGCTGGAAGATAAAGAAAATGCCACTCGAGAGATCCATGATACATGACGTGAGCCAAACACATTTTTTAATATCAAATGTTCCATAGAAGCAAAGAAGAAATGTCACATAAAGAAGTTATTTTTAGCTCCAATCATAAAAGAGCGCCGTAAAATAGTAGGAAACCCGTTCTCCCGCCTCCGCCATGCTGCTCTCTAGAGAAATGTTCCTATAAACCTCCTCTACACCTTCAAGACAGGACCGGCTATAAAACGTCTAATTGCAGAATTTCTTTGATGTGTCTGAGCAGAGCCTCGCAGCCCCTCATAATTATGACAGCGAATGCTAAACCACCTTGCTGGGCTAGAACAAATACACTGCGCCTGCAGAGATGAAGACGCCGGGGAGAGATCCAGTAACCTTTCCTGCGCTTATTGTGCGGAATATAAAAGAGGGAGGATAAAGGATTCGCAGGTCCGGTCTTGCAAGACGTTTTTATTCTTTACGGCGTAAATCTTTCTCCAAAAATGTCCTATTAGCTCCTCAGTACAAATCCTGCATCCAGCTAAAGAAAAATTCTAATACCTGACAATCCTCTCCAGACAACCGCATTCAGCTGTAAACTGCTGCGGAATATGTTGGCGCTATATAAAAAAATTGATTATTATTATTGCTATTCTGCATGGTGCCTGGGCTCAATATATTATTCAAAATACGGCCCAAATCACAGTGACGTACAGCACCTAAATATTACTACCATAGCATGCCCAAATAATAGTGCTATATACTGCCTATATGCTACCACCATCCATAGAATGCCAAAATAATAGTGCCATATACTGCCTAAATACTACCAGCATAGCATGCCCAAATAATAGTGCTATATAACTGCCTAAATACTACCACCATAGCATGCCCAAATAATAGTGCTATATAACTGCCTAAATACTACCACCATAGCATGCCCAAATAATAGTGCTATATAACTGCCTAAATACTACCACCATAGCATGCCCAAATAATACTGCATAAATACTACCACCATAGCATGCCCAAATAAGAGTGCTATATACTGCCTAAATACTACCACCATAGCATGCCCAAACAATAGTGCTATATACTACATAAATACTACCACCATAGCATGCCCAAATAATAGTGCTATATACTGCCTAAATACTACCACCATAGCATGCCCAAATAATAGTGCTATATACTGCATAAATACTACCACCATAGCATGCCCAAATAATAGTGCTATATACTGCATAAATACTACCACCATAGCATGCCCAAATAATAGTGCTATATACTGCATAAATACTACCACCATAGCATGCCCAAATAATAGTGCCATACCATGGCATGTCCAAATGATAGTGCCATGTACTGCCTAAACAATACCACCATAGCATGGCTAGCTAATAGAGCATATATTGGCAGAGATACCATTTGTGCAACTTGTGCAGCAAAGTGGGCCCAAAAGGTAAGGGGGCCACTTCCATCTCCAAAGCAGGTGGAATTGTGCATTATGATGAGCTATTAATCTATTAAGGGCCTATATATTGATTCTGTATAGGGGCCCTCCTCTGGCTTTATCTCCTCCTGGTACCATACACCACCAAAATACATAATTTGCTCAAAAAGTGCCATACATCATCTAAATAATACCGCCATAGCATGACCAAAAAATATTGCCATACATCATTTAAATAATACTGCCAAACCATGACCAGTGCCATACATCGCCTAAATAATGCTGCCATAGCATGTACAAAAGTATCACCTAAGTAATACTGCCATAGCATGCCCAAAAAATATAGTGCCATATACTACCTAAATAATAATGCCATAGCATGCCCAAATAATACAAAAAACAAGAGCACTAGGAGTTTTAGTGCAAAAGTAGAAATTTATTATAAATATCAATAGATAACAACAAATTGTATAGAGGACATATAACGAGCAAGATGGAGGGATTAAATACCCGGATCCCAAAAACCACACTGAAACTCTCTTTTACAGGGTCAGGGTATCAGAGCTAAAGCAGGCGAGCCTGCAGGCAATCTGAATGAGTATAAATTGCTGAATCACATAGATTCCATTCGTCAGCAAATGTAACAGATCCTGCAAAACGAGCCTGATTCAAGAGAAGCACCTATGCTGATGCATGCACTGTTGCTGAATAAAGAATTATATATACACAATATTCGTGGAGTCACTAGAGCCATAGTGGAAGACCCATGTATACAGATTAAGACCCATGCATCAGCCTTTGTATGTCCACACAGGGAGGGTGGAAAGGTGCTTACCTAAGTACAGTGGTGGTTAGGGGGATCCAGGCCAAACCAGAGGGGACCTCCGACGGCCGTTTCGCGGTAAACACCGCTTCTTCCGGGAGGAGTAAGTGCAGTGAGAAGGAGAGCGCGCCGTCCTTTTGAATATCCGCCACCGGGTCACGTGATGTGAGTCACGTGACCGGATGCCAAGGGAGTCAAGGACGCCAACGCAGCCGCACAGCGCGTTCCCGGACAGCGCATGAATGCGCATGCGCGGGACACGCTGAAGAGAGCGCAGCGTCACGGCTCCCAAGCAACAGGGGGGACGCAGAAGATGCGAAGCGCCAGACTGAACCAGGAGGCACCCGTACGGTACAGTATGGTCCAATAGGCGTCACATACAGACCGCGCCCCCCCTAGTGGCGGACTAAGAAAGGCAAAGATGGGACACATCTTAATAAAGATTTTTTTCCTCGAAATTTTTCCTACCCCATTTATTCAATATATACACATGTGTGCTAAGAGGGGCATATGATCCACATAGGTTCCCACAGGGGGCATACATCATCAAGTTCATTTGTCAACAAGCTCAGAGGGGGACGCGTCACCACCAATAAGCGTGACAGTCACTCAAAATGGGAAAATGACATCTGTGGGAAATGGTCAGAAATGTGTCAGCCCGTTAGGGCCAATCTGTTAGTGTTCCGTTGTTAAAAACGGACCAAAAGTTCTGCATGCAGAACATTTTTCCAACGGATCCAAATACGGATGTCTAATTAGTGATCCATTAGTGTATAATATGAGTCAATGGGTAACGGATCCATTAGTGTATAATGGGAGTCAATGGGCAACGGATCAGATAGTGAATAATGGGAGTCAATGGGCAATGGATCCGTTAGCCGTACTATTAAAGGATTCATTGCCCATTGACTTCCATACTAACGGATCCATTGACCATTGACTCTCATTATACATTAAGGGATCCGTTGCCCATAAATGCTATATAGATAGAATAGAAGAAAATCTGTTAGCATTGGGAGCTAGAGAGAGAGAAAGAGAGAGACAGACAGAAAAAGAGACAGAGAGAGAAAGATAGACAGAGAGACAGACAGAGACAGACAGAGACAGAGAGAGACAGACAGAGAGACAGACAGAGACAGACAGAGACAGAGAGAGACAGACAGAGAGACAGACAGAGAGACAGACAGACAGCGAGAAGACAGAAAGAAAGATAAAGAGACAGATAGAGAGACAGAAAGAGAGACAGACAGAACCAGACAGAGAGACAGACAGAACCAGACAGAGAGACAGACAGAGAGACAGACAGAGAGAGAGAGACAGAGGCAGACAGATAGAGAGACAGACAGAGACACAGACAGAGCCAGACAGACAGAGACAGACAGAGACAGACAGAGACAGACAGAGCCAGACAGAGCCAGACAGAGAGCCAGACAGACAGAGAGACAGAGAGACAGACAGACAGACAGACAGAGAGAGAGAAAGAGAGAGTCAAACCAGCTGTCCAAAGTATCTCTCTATCTGCGCCTGTTAAACCGTCTTTTAAGGCTACTTTCACACATCCGGTTTGAGCCCTGCGGCTCAATCCGGCTGTGAAAACTATGCAACGGATGCGGCGAAAACA